>NW_024542807.1:0-6952 GCF_018151105.1 Drosophila obscura
CGGTTGAAACGAACGGGTAAAGCCCAATCACTCAAGGAATATATCATACGTGATTGCACATGAGCGTTCGTTTTGGTTCAGTCTGAACGTCTGATCGAACATGCTTTTCACAATCAAGCTTGTTCGAGACTGACTGTCCGTTTGTGCTCGTGCGCCACCCAACACCACCCAACGTCGGGTTAAACCAGCCAAAGCGACGCTTCGGGTTCATGTACGGCTCCATTTTGCATTGGAGTGAAAATTTTTTGTGTCAACACCTGCATCAATTTTCGGTGGTAGATTTTTATCAAAATATACGATTCATAATGGAAATTAGTTCAAAAACTGTGTCTGAACAAATTGCGAATGGCACCTACACTCTGACTGGTCGTCGCAAGGGCCGAAGTTTTGTTTGGAATATTATATCCGAAATTCTAATGCCGGACAATTCTGTACTGCGGGGCTTCGTATTCTGCCGCACGTGTGCAAGTGTGTTAAAATACACAGCAAGTCAGACATCGAATTTAAACAGACACATCTGCTGCAAGAACCTCAAGCAGTCACGTAATTTCAAAACCGTCTCAGCGTTGGACAAAAGTGAGGCAGTTGAGAAATGCACATCGTGGGTCACTGAAGACTGCCGCCCATTTTCGGCTGTCCAGGGTCCTGGCTTCATTAAAATGGTGCAGTTTTTTATCAAGATTGGGTCAACTTATGGTGAACACGTCGATGTGGAAGATTTGTTGCCGGATCCAACAACAATTTCCCGAAAAGTAAAAAAGTACGCAAATGAAAAAAAACAGGAGCTTAAAGACGAAATAAGTGGCATTGTTAGCAGCGGTGGAGCATCAGCTACAATCGACATGTGGACGGACAACTACGTGAAGCGCAACTTCTTAGGAGTTACATTCCACTACCAAAAAGACACAAAATTTGTTGACATGGTTTTGGGAATGAAATCAATGGATTTTACAAGGTCCACCGGTAAAAACATTTCTGAAAAGCTGAAAAGTGTTTTTAATGAGTTTGGAGTGCATTCTATTGAAAAAATTAAATTTATTACTGACCGGGGAACTAATATGATTAAGGCATTAGAAGGGAACACACGCCTTAACTGTAGTAGCCATTTATTTTCGAACGTTTTGGAGAAATCGTTTGCTACCACCCCAGAGCTTACAGATGTTTTAGAGTCGTCAAAAAAAATTGTCAAATATTTTAAAAAGGCTAATTTGCAGCATCTCCTACAAACTTCTCTAAAAAGCGAATGTCCAACATGCTGGAACTCGCAATATAGAATGTTAAAGTCCATAATTGATAATTGGGGAGAAATAAATAATATTTTGAAAAATAATGAGCAAAGCCAACGATTGCTACATATAAATATAACCACTGTCAAAGCCCTTGTAGATTTGTGCGAGAATTTTGAAATTATTTTTAAGAAATTGCAACTTTGTAGTTCTCCATCGCTTTGCTATGTTTTGCCATCTATTCTAAAAATTAAAAGCCTTTGTATGACAAACACTGAAGATATATCTGCAATATCCATTTTAAAGGAAACTATTATTCAAAACATTGAGGATATATGGATAACTAATTTAAGTTTGTGGCATAAAGCTGCATTTTTTTTATATTCTTGATTCTCATATTCTTGATAATGGTAATTTAGCAAATATTAAAGAAAGGGACTCTTCAAGCTCACCTTCATTTGCGGCATCGCAGGTTTCTTTTGATTCGAGTAGTGACCTTTTTAATCAAAGTAATTTTGATTTAAGCGGCCAAGTATCATCTGATAAAGAAAATGACGCTTTCTTTTTTGAAAATTTAATAAATCAACCTGTTTCAAAAATCATAGAAATGCCGGAAGAGGAAATAGAAAGATATTGCAAGGAAAAAGTGAATATGAATGCAAATTTTAATTTGATGGAGTGGTGGCAAAACAATCAAAAGAAATACCCCTATTTATCAAAACTAGCTTTTGAAATTCACTCAATGCCAGCTAGCAGTGCAGCGGCTGAGCGCTCGTTTTCTTTGGCGGGCAACATTATAACAGAAAAACGTAATAGACTAGATCCAGGTTCGGTTGACAGCTTACTTTTCTTAAATTCCTTTCTTAAAAATTTTAATTCCTAAATGTACATATATAATTTAAATTTCTATATATATCTAGATATTTTGATCTCATAAAATTTTGTATATGTTAATTTCTGTTATTTTCTATAATTTTGTTTTTTAGTTTTGATTTGTATATTTTTATAACATAAATGAAATAAAATGTTTATTTTCTAACTCCATTCCCATTTAAAATTTATTTTGATTTTTAATCAACTCGAGTTTTTTGGCTTCACTCCCAGTATATTCATGTGCAAGAAACCCAAGGTCAAATATGTTATTTCTCTTTTCGGGACTTCGTCCACTTCGGTAACAATCATACATGCGTCCCATACCCGAAGGTTTAATCAAGCCTTTGAACGAAAACGCATTGAACCGGTGAACGGAAAATACCCGAAACTTCATTGTGTGTTCGAACCTGCCCGAACCCGAAAACTTGGCTTCGACTGAGTAAACCCGAACGAACATATTTCTGCTGAGCGTTTGAGTTGAAAATAATTTTTTTAAGGGGTATCGAACAGGCTCGACCATACTCATTGCCGTTCTCTGGCCTACACACATCCACTTGGTATTTTATAGTCTCATTGGTTCAATCCTTTTGTAGAAAAAGTCGCTAAACCACATCGTCGAACACTGAAGTGATACAGTGCGCGAAAGTGCATGGAAATCGGAAACAGCTGATAGACATCCAGGTATGCATGTGTAATTACAACTTGTAAAAAAAGAGAACAAAAACGAAAATAAACATAAAATTCTTGATGCATCAGAAGATATGAATATGCAACACTTGGAATTTGTAGTGGTGGGCAAAATGTCTGTAGACAATCCATCGATTCTGATCGGATGCACTAGGTTGAACTAGGCCTGAATAAATACGCGTATGTACTGTTGGTAAGCACTTACCTTGATAATGAGCAAGCTGTCGCGTCAAGACGCGATGTAAGATAGTTTAGGGCGAAGCGGGAGCGCAATAAAGCTCTCTCTCGCTCTTGGCGAATTCGCCCCGCTTCGCCGCCCTAGATAAGTTAGGCTTAAGAATATTTTATAACGAGAAGGAAAAAAGAGTCGATAAAGATTATTGAATTCGAGCGCACGTCCCTTTTTAGTCTCCCTCCGTATTTCGTTAAATATATAAAATTTGCAGCCACCAAACTCGGTTTTTTTGTTAAAGTTCATTTAGAACGAGAAGGAACGTGTGAGTCGCTTCTGGGGACGCGACTCTACTTATACCCGTACTCAGTCTGTATATATTTAGAATTTAAAAAAAAAAAAAAATTTTACATTTTACATTTTTTTGCTACATCTGTTATGTACATCTACATCTACAATGTATATTCCACATCTAACATGTAGATTGTACATGTACCATTTATATTCTACATCTCCTCTCGCTAGGGGGTTGCTCGCGCACTGAACGCGGCAGAGTGTGCGAGCGAGAAAGAGAATCAGTAGCGTCAGCAGCGCTGGAGAAGGAGAGGGAACCAACAGAAAATTCATTTCTTCATTCTGGCTATAATTATGATCCGATCTGATTCAGATTCGGCAATCTGGTAGATATGGGCATTCTCTACGATACTGCGTTTTTAGTTTTATCGTATCTTTAAAAATGTGCCTGCCACAGATTTTCGTTCTTTGTGGGGGCGGAAGGGGGCGGGGCGAAATTTTGAAATACACTTGTAGCAGTGGGATATCACATGAGTCTGGAAACCAAATTTGGTTGCCCTAGCTCTTATAGTCTCTGAGATCTAGGCGCTGGACAGACAGACAGACAGACAGACAGACAGACAGACAGACAGACAGACGGACAGACAGACATAGCTATATCGACTCGGCTATTGATGCTGATCAAGAATATATATACTTTATGGGGTCGGAAAATTTTCCTTCTCTGCGTTACACACATCCACTTTTACCACAAATCTAATATACCCCTTAACTCTTTTTTGAGTACGGGTATAAAAACTATTCTAAAATTTCATGGCGCCCCCGGGTGGACTCGCAAATTAATATAGCAAAAAAGGCAGAAAGTGACAGTGACACGAGTGGTGAACAAAATATATGTAAATCATATTGAATATTAAGTGTATATAATATACACCTGCCCGCGTCGCGTGTGTGTGCAAGATCAACCCCCGAAATAACACACCTAAAACTACCGCGACGGACGGCTAACAAACATACAACAAAAATACCTAGCGATCTCAACCACCGAGGGATATCCGTTCCAAAAGACATTTGCCACCTGCCAAGGAAAGTGGAATTCCCAGGATCTCTTACATACATATTAGAGGTATTTGTGCAAAAAATTGAAAGCTCGAGTAAAGACAAAATCATTAAAATCTCGTAGTTACTGTCTTGTGCTAAAATAAGTGCACCTCGCTTTCAATTCTTGGCACATCCGTATGACATAGTAGAGCTAGATTTGCATGTATTTAGCAGAGTTTGTACATATGTATATTACATATATCACATATTCACATACATCATACCATCTTGGACGCAGAACATATACATATAATTTATAACTGCAATCACTGTCGCCCCTTTCCCCCTTTCTCGTTTTCGTTGCGCAAATATATAGTTGGGTCATTGGCCCAACGCACGTCTATCGGTCGGTCAGCCAGGCCCAGCATACACAAGCGCCAACACAGCTTGGACACACACACATGTGCATATGTTCACAGCTTCAGCGGTGAATTTTTCGTTTTCGCTTTCGCTTGTCACCGTTGCTGTTTTTTGTTGTTCTTGTGTGTTTTGTGTTGGCACGCCTGCGTAAACAGATCGCCAAGTGCCTCGATACCCTTTAATCGTCGGGTACATCGATTTTTCGCCTCATTTGGCATCGACACCCTAGGTCCGTCTTAAACAGATCGCCAATTGCCTCGATACCCTTTAATCGTCGGGTATATCGATTGTTCGCCTCATTTGGCTTCAACACCCTAGGTTCGTATTAAACCGATCGCTAAGTGGTGCGATACCCTCTAGTCGCCAGGTATATTTTATTCGACCTAATTTGGGTACACCTTCCTGTTTCGACACTTTGCGCCGCAGCAAATAATATTATCGTGAGAACAGCCCTGATTAGTGATTCACTTAAGTATAGAGAGTCAAGATGAATCCCAAATCAGATCATAAGTCTATTCTTGAAGAGCTAAAAAAGAAGCTCAGCTCCCGTGTCAAAGGCATTCGCCGACTAGCGGACCGGCTGGAAGCTGGGGAGATTCCGCTGCAGTTGACAGAGCTCGAGTGCAGACTCGACGTACTGAAAGCAACTATAGCCAAGGCAAGCCAAGTTCAAGAATCAATCGAAGAAATAGATAGTGACGCTGACTTTGGAGCCGAGTTGGAAGAACTCTCGATTGTAACCAAGGCAAAGATAATGTCGCTTATCGACGCCTTGAAGACAGCCAGTGATACAATACCTTCAGTATCAGCTTCTGTAGCCCCAACTCGTGCTCGACTTCCGAAGTTAGCCCTGCCAAAGTTCAGCGGAAAATATTCGGAATTCAAAGGCTTCATTACTTTATTTGAGACTCTTGTTCACAATGACGAAAGCATTCCAGTTATCGAAAAGTTAAACCATTTGCTTTCATGCCTCTCTGGTGAAGCGTTGGGAACGGTAAGGGCGTTCCAAGTAACCGAGAGCAATTATGAGAAAGCCATGGCTAGCTTAAGACGGGTCTATGATAACGAATGTCTGATCTTTATGAACCATATTGCTGCCCTATTTAGTCTTCCCAAAATGACCCAGCAATCTGCATCGTCCTTAAGGAACCTATTCGATACCACTTCATCGATATATGGTTCCTTGTTGTCGATAGGCGATGACCAAAAGATCTCGAATGCAATGCTTATTCATCTCGTCTTGAACAGAGTCGATCCCGTGACCAAACAAAAATGGGAAGATATCGCAGATATCAGCATCTTTCGGCCGAAGAATCGGCAAAACCAAAGAAGGAGCAGAAAGCTGTGCCAAGCAAGCCTCACAATCGGAGCTCATTCGCGTGCTCTACTGCGAATGCTAAAAACCAACAATGTAGTTACTGCAATGCAAAAGACCATATGTTGACTACTTGCAGTCCATTTGCGCGGCTTGCAGTGATGCAAAGATTCGAGTTTGTCAAATCGGCATCGCTCTGCATCAACTGTCTGCAACAAGGACACACTGTGGTACGATGCAAAGCTGGCAAGTGTCGAGTGTGTGGACGCTCACATCATGCCTTATTGCATAGGTACACAGTTGTGGATAAAAGTTTAGCGTTACCATCACCCTCAGAGAATTCTTCTCCCCCTCCTAGTCAGCCCTTCCACTTCGCATGCACTCCATGCGACAGCTTTGGATAGAGTAATTCTGGCAACGTCGATCGTAAGCGTCCGAACTAAAAATGGAGAGTATGTTTTGGCCCGAGCACTGCTTGACTCTGGGTCACAAACTAACTTCATAACTGAGGACCTGGCACAGGCCTTACAGATCCGTAGGAGGAGTCGAGCATCAACTTGCTTGGAATTGGAGAATCTAATTCACAAGTCAAGAAAAAGATACACACGGTGGTGAAGTCGCGAATCAATGGGTAGTGAGTTCTCGGTCGATTTCTGGATTCTGAAGTCAATCTCGGGATACCACCCTGATCACGCACTTAATGTGAGTGACTGGAAAACCCGAAGAACCTACCTCTTGCAGACCCATATTTCTACAAGCCACAAAGAATAGATATGTTGATAGGTGCAGAGTCATTTTTCGAACTCTTATCGGTTGCTCAAATTAGACAAGGTCCTGACTATCCAACTCTGCAGAAAACGCTTCTCGGTTGGATTGTGTCTGGAGAATACAGGGGTGACTGTCACCCAGGAAGCGAGGAACTGT